>NC_135271.1:13321713-13326968 GCF_051311805.1 Agelaius phoeniceus | reverse complement strand
TGCTCCATCCCCTGGGCCATCCCGGGGCTCTCCCAGCCTAGGGGGAGCAGGGCTGGGCTGTGTTCTCCGGCCTCTCCCGCAGCCCCTCAGCTCTGGCTGCCCTCGCTCTTTGCCAGATGCAGCCCTGAACAAGACACGAGAGCAGGAACCCGGCCCTGGCCGCTTCTGCAAAACCCTGAAGGTACCTGCAGCCCCCCCCAGCTGGGCTGGGCCTGCTGTCCCTGCTCAGCCCAGCACCACGCTTGGAGCACACCATGCAACATCCCTGCCTTCCCTGTCCTTTGTTCTGCAGATGATCCGGATGTTTCTGCGCATTCGGCATAGAAAATCCGGAACCAAAGCAGCTGAGGTCCAAGCTGAGCGTGACTCCAGGCTGACCAAGTTCCAGGAAAAGCCTCTCGCCAGCCCCGAATGGACAGCACCCTCAGGAAACGATGCAATGAATTATCAGAGGGTGAAGGCGGTTCACATGGCGATGACTGAGAGCAAGGCCATCAGAAACACCGACACCAGAATGATTCAGGGCATCACAAATACTGGCACCATGCCTGCTCCCACTAAGGATTTTTTCAAAGACAATGCTGTTCCTTCTCAGCAGCAGGTAAGCAGCCTGGGGCCAGGCCTGGAAGCCTGCCAGGTCCGTGTGTCCCCTCAAGCCATGGTCACTGGGCCCCCTCAGCCTGTGAGGCCAGCACAGTGTGGCGGGAAGGGAAGCACTTCTTGGGGGAAGCTGGGCAAGTTGCTGCCTTGGACAGCACTCAAAATCTCCCCCACGCCTCCCCCAGGTTCCAGCCATTGTAAGGAGCATTCACCAGAGGCTGGTGTCCCATGTCGCTCTGGATGCCAGGCTGCAAATTGACATTGTGAGGCTGGCTGAAGAACACCCTGCTGACGTGGTGCTGACCCTCCTGCACTGTGCCCCAACGTGTGACAGGTACGGGGCCCACGTGCCTGCGCAGCTCAGGGCTCACCAGCCTTTGGGGCCCACGGCCCTGCACAGCCTGTGCTATAGGCTCTGACAGACAGGCAGAGAGGTCCAGGACCCTGGGGCCCCTCTGTTTCCCGAGCCTGCTGCCAATGCTCCCTCCCTGCCCCTCAGGGCACCGGGGCTCTGTCACCTGGGCCCCCACAGCTGCACAGGGCGTGGTACTGGCACTGAGATGCCCCTGACACAGAGCTCTGATCCCACAGAGCTGCTGCACTGATGTGGAGAACTATAGGATCAGTGCAACCAGCCGTGGAGAAAGTGCTGGCAACACTGCTCTGTGTGATGGAGGATTGGCCTGTGCACAGCGCATGCACCTCTGATGGGGACGACAGGGACATTTTTGCCCTGGCTGTGAGTTTCTGGAACTGGGCTCCGCTTGCCCCTCAGTCACCTCCCCAGCAGCTCTCCATCCTCTCCATGCCTCAGGCGCTGGGCTGAACCCTGGGCTAGGGGCAGGCTCAGGGGGCACCAGGCCCGCTGCTCCTCCTGCATCTGCCCTTGGGCCCTGCCCCATGGACACCTCGGCACTGAGTGCTGTCTTGGGCTGCTTCTTTTGCAGGCAACTCTGGTGCTCTGGGTGATTGTCCAGGTGCCCGAGTGCCATGAGGCCATGATCCTTTATTCCTCCCGCCTGTTTGTGGCTCTGCTCTTCCATATTGTCATCACCACACAGCAGATGCCACCAGTGGAAGCTGGTCATTTCTGGAGAGCATGCCAGGAGGAACACCGCCTTCCCAGCAAGTCCAACAGGTCCCAGTCCTCCTATCCTTCCCATGCCCTTGTGGCCAGCGCCAGCGCTCCAAGTGTGACCTGGGCTTTGCTCTGCACACAGGTTTGCAGTGCAGGCCATGAAGGCTCTGCTCTACCGACTGCGCTGTGACAATGAGGTGATGTCTATGGAGCGCAAGCGTGGCTGGGACACGCTGCTGTGTTCTCACACCCAGCACTATGCCATGGGTCTGCTGGCCAGGTGAGACCCCCTTGTCCCCATTGCCCCCGGCATTTGTGCCCTGTGCCCCACTCAGTGCCTGTGGTCATGGGCCAGAGAGCCTCGTCACTGAGGGACGGCCAAGGAGACTGGAAAAGGCTGGGAGAGGAGGGTGCCCAGAAGGGGCCACCTCCCAGAGCACCCACATGCCCTCCAGGGATGCTGGGGAAAGACCAGACCTCTGTGAGTCAGTCCTGGGAGAGGTCCGTCCCCACCTCAGGGTCTTGGTGCCTTTTTCCCCCTGCCAGGGAGATGCGCCGTAACATGGTCCCTTTGTGCTCTCGAATCGCACTCCACTTGCTCCGGCAGCTCAACAGGCAGGACCCATACCGGGATCTGCCCTTCCTGGCATTCTTTGTGGAGGTGAGCCTGGTGGCCAGCACTGCCTGGCTGAGCTGCTTCCCAGCTCTCTGCCCTCTCACAGCCACAGCTGCCAGGACGGTGCCCGTGCCCTGTGCTGCTGCCTGGGCCCAGCCCTGTGCGCTTCTGGGCTCCTGCCGGCCGGCTCCCCTGGCACTGCCCTGTGCCTTTCAGGTCCTCGAGTGCCTGGACTTGACGAAATGTGGTGGCACTGTCCTGAAGGTTTTGGCAAGGTACCTGCACAGCAAGTGCAGTGAGCAGCGTCGCCTGGCACTCAGAGGCCTCGTGGTGGTCAGCAAGGATCTCTTGATGGTGAGTAGGGGGCAGCGGCTGAAGCTGCGCTGTGGAAAGCTGCCCCTTGGGCTGGCAGGGCTTCAGGAGCTGAGGCAGCTGCTCCCAGCTCTCCTGCCTCACCTGCCCCAGTGCTTTGGCTCAGGCCTTTGGCCTGTGGGCCCTGCAGCAGCAGGGTGGCCTTGCAGTGCCAGGGCGGTGGTGGCGGTGCAGCCGTCCGTGGCTTCCCAGCACTGCCTTGTGTTCCACACAGGCCAGGAGAATTTGCATCTTGTCTCAACGGCTTGTGGATCTTCTGGATGATGCAGATGGAGAGGTGGTCAGCATGTCCCTCTCTGTCTTCACCAATGTGCTGCAGCACAAAGACATCCTAGTATCCAGCACCACTGCCCCAAAGCTGGCTGAGGCACTCCTGCTGCTCTTTGACCATGTAAGCTTCTGCATCCTGAGCCACAGGCATCGCGTGCTTCCCAGAAACTTTGTGCCTTCTGGATTTGCAGGCCTTTGCCCAGCTGGGACTGGAATAGTTGATGCAAGTCTTTTTGTTTCCTCTAGGACAACAGCCACATGCAGCTGCTCTCCATTCAACTCTTCAGCAAGGTGGTGGAATTGGTAGTGGATGAGGGAAAAAAGCCCCTGAAGACAACTGTGAGCAAGAGCCTCTATGCACTTATAATTTACTGTCACGATAAGAACCATGACGTGGCAAAGGTGAGGTTTTCTGTGATGCTGGTGGATCTCTGGCAGGGGGCTTGGCTGCCTCCTGCCCTGATGCCTTGCGGGCTGTCACCTCCTCCAGGCCTTGGCACAGGGATGTGGGTCCAGTGCCCTTGGCTCTGGGGCCATCTCTGGGTCTGTGCTGCTCTCCAGGCCTCTCGGGAAACACTGGTTCGTGTGGCCGAGTTCCTGAAGAGGAGGAAGCTCGTACAGCTGTTGAAGGAGCAGCCACCGTTGAAGGTCGATGAGTGCCTGGTAAGGAGGGCCTGGAAGCCCCAGGCTCAGCCCGGAGAAGGCCCCTGAGGGCGGCGCTCAGTGTGCGGGCCTGGCAGCTGTGCCCCTGCCCGCTGCTGCAGCCAGAGGCCGCGGGGGCTCTGCTCCAGACTCCCGTGGGCCCCAGCCGGGTGCCCATGGAGCCCCGGCCCGGCGGGGCTGCGGGGCGGCACCGTGGCTCCCCGGGCAGCAGCCGGCCCTCTGCCCCCTGCCCTCGGGAGCCCTTGGCCAGCGGCTGCTGGCCGCGCCTCAGGCCTGTGCGGCCAGGGGAGGCCGGGGCTGAGTGCAGGCAGCGCCCGGCCCAGGGGCTGAGCCCGCGCCAACCCTTCCCTCCTGCCGCTCTCTGCAGCTGGCAGAGGACAGGAGCAGAGCGGCCGAGCACCTGCGCCGGGCCCTGCGCTACCTGCGGAGCCCACAGGAGCCCCTGCGAGAGGCGGCCGTCAGGATCATGGGTGAGCCACGAGCCCGGGCTCCCTCCCCGGCCCGGCCCGCCGCAGCTCGGCCCCAGCCCCGCCTGCTGCCCCGGCAGCGCCAGCCGGGCCCGGCGCCGTGGAGCCCCGCCCGGCCTGGGCATTGCTGCTGCCGCCCTCTGGCAGCCGTGCCCTGGGGCGGCAGCGTGCGGCAAGGGCCGGGCTGAGCCCTGCCGGACCAGCAGCCCGTGTGGCCACAGCGCCGGCAGCGCCGCCGGCAGGGAGCTGTGCCGCTGGCGCCCTGACAGGCTCTGTGTTCACAGGCATGGCCGGGCGGTGCCTGAGGAGGCAGCAGCAAGAGCTCCGGCACATCTGTCAGGGTGAGAGAAGGCAGCGGGCTGACAGCGGGAAGGAGCTGCAGGCCCTGCCCCGGCTTTGGAGGGCTCTGCTCCCTGTGCGGACGAGGAGCGATGTGGGCAGAGCACACAGAGATTTCAGGGACACCTGGGGGAGTCATGGCCAGTACCTCCCAGCTGATTCCAATGTCTCCTACTCCCTTCTTGGTGGGATGGTCCCTTTCCGAAGGTCTTGTAGGATTCCCGCAGACCAGGGCTGTTGCCACGGCTCTGCTCCTCTCTCTTTCAGCCCTTCAAGCCCGGAGGCAACGTGCCAGCCCATCCTGCTGTGACCTGGAAAATCAAGCCGACTTTCCCCCAAGAGCTCAAGACTTAGGGATATCTTCTGGATCCACTCAACCGGTGTCCCAAGAAGAGCACCAGGAGACACCCAAGGGGACATCGCCTCCCAGCGCTGCTGGAAGTCCTGGCACAGCTGCTGCTGGGCACAGTTCTCGTGGCTTCAGCCCTCTCCCTGCCTGTTGATAGCTCTGCCCCACCAGCCCTCAGACACTGTCCATCCCCATTTTTTCCCTCCACTCTCCCTCCCTGTAGGTAGCTCCCTCCCTCCAGCCCTCATACACTGCCCATCCCCATTTTTTCCCTCCATGCTCCCTCCCTGTAGGTGGCTCCCTCCCTCCAGCCCTCACACAGTGCCCATCCCCAGTTTTTCTCTCCACTATACCTCTCTGTCTGTGGCTCTGTCCCACCAGCCCTCAGCCTGTCCATCACCTTCTTCTCCCTCCCCTCTCCCTCCCTGTAGACAGCTGCCTCCCTCCAGCCCTCAGACGCTGCCCGTCCCCTTTTTTCCCTCCCAGCTCATCCCTTTGCTA